>NC_056750.1:32456142-32473642 GCF_019279795.1 Protopterus annectens
TTTTTATCTAATACTGGTTTTAGTTATCCCCATTACAGTTTATCTAGTTCTGTAGTTCTGCTTTTAGTTGTTCTTGTTATCTAATACTGCTTTTAGTTATCCATGTAACAGTTTATCTAGTTCTTCTTTTAGTTGTCCCTGTTATCTAACACTGCTTTTAGTTTTCCCTGTTACAGTTTATCTAGTTCTGATTTTAGTTGTCCCTGTTATCTAATACTGGTTTTAGTTATCCCCATTACAGTTTATCTAGTTCTGCTTTTAGTTGTCCCTGTTATCTAATACTGGTTTTAGTTATCCCCATTACAGTTTATCTAGTTCTGCTTTTAGTTGTCTCTGTAATCTAATTTTGCTTTTAGTTATCCCTGTTTCAGTTTGTCTAGTTCTCCTTTTAGTTGTCCCTGTTATCTAATTCTGAGTTTAGTTATCCCTGTTTCAGTTTGTCTAGTTTTCCTTTTAGTTGTCTGTGTTATCTAATTCTGCTTTTAGTTATCCCTGTTTCAGTTTGTCTAGTTCTCCTTTTAGTTATCCCTGTTGCAGTTTATCTAGTTCTGCTTTTAGTTGTCCCTGTTATCTAATTCTGAGTTTAGTTATTCCTGTTAAAGTTTTTACGGTACCAAGTAACTTTCACATGACATAGTTCAGCAGAGAATGATCTCCTTTATTACAAAAAGGCTATGTACATGGGAGACTAGGAAATCAAAGTCCTGCCTCTTCAAACAGTAGGATCATGTATTCTGTATATCTTTTCTGATTAAAAGCAACATTACTGTAACACTCGAACAACTGTTGACCAATTAAAAATGAACACTACAATATTAATTCTGCTAACTATGATCTCCTGACTCTGTTTGTGACTTTCCATATTAGGCATGACAGAGTTCCTACTTTCGTAAAAGAATGTTGTAAAAAAAACATAACTTTCTACACTTTGCCATGCTGGCATTTTTCATATTTGGCAGGAAGTAAATCATCAAAAGCAAACTTAAAAAACACTCAGGAATTCATCTTGAGGTGAAAGCATATTTAAAATAAAATATATACTCTAACATGTTTCCTTCTCTGTAAGCTTCACCTTTCACATAGTTTAACCAGTTCTGCTTTTAGTTGTTCATGTTACTATTCAGCCAGTTCTGCTTTTAGTTGATCCTGTTACAGTTTAATTGGTTCTGAATTTATTTGTCCCTGTTACAGTTTATTTAGTTCTATTTTAGTTATCCCCATTATCTGATTCTGCTTTTGGTTGTCCCTGTTACAGTTTATCTAGTTATATTTTTAGTTTAGACTGTTACAGTTTGTTATTCCTCCTGTCTTGCTCCCATATACCATCCCTTTGATCCTGGTTCTGGCCTCTGCATTCATTCCTACCATATCATTGTTGCTATCAACATTGCCCAGTGTGGCTCTTCATTTGGTCAGGCCTTTCCTCACTAGAAGGACTAATAGTACATTTGTGCAGTGCTGGACACTTGGAATAGGGTTAGAAATTCACCTGTGAAGTAAGTAGCCATCATGCCCAATTTTATATGCCCCAGTTAATCCTCAAATTTACATTTGTACAAGCAACAGAATGATGGCATGTATGTACACTCCACCACTGTGTACCTTAATCTGTCTGGCATCTGCTCAGAGATCTGTTTTAGCACAGTCAAGGGCTACCACTAGCTGCCAAAAGGGGCTTCTACTACAGCATCTAATTCTGCAACCCATCCCACTCCAGTGAAAATGAGCAACCCTGTGGCTGCTTCATACATAAGTTCATATGTGATTACGAGGCTAATGACGTCATAGGACCTTTTCAAGCCTAGCTGTGCTTCTCAAGGTGAGAATCAAATCCCGTTTCTCTGTGGGGTTAACTGCTTCCTATACTTAGGATAGAAAAGCAGAAGAAGCAGGATAAAAACTCCAAATTTAAGACAATGACAGATTGTGTAGTTTGTAAAGCATGTGAGCCTAGAACTTTGAACAAAAGAACACACTGATAGTGTAGGGATTATTTCCAGAAAGGCTTCCTCAGATGAGATTAAAGTGCACAGGAAGCAGGACCATATTTTGGAGGAGGAGTGGCATCTTTCAAGGGCTTTTCTGTTTTTTTTTTCTGGGTTTTCCTAGGCCTCAATCTGTGTGTCTTCATTTTCTAGAGCTTATCCATTACCTCATTAAGGCAAAACCAGTCTTACTGGAATTTCTAAGAGTGAGGTTGCTATCTTTCTAAGAAGACATTGTTGAGTAGTGTTTCCTTGGTATCTGAACCACAGTTGTCAGAGATTTTAGCTCACTGCAGGCTTTTTTTTAGCTATGTGTATTCCCTTCTCTCATTTTTCTGCAGTCTTCCTGTTTCAGTGAACCTGAACTGGGAGAAGATGATGAGGACATTTAGTAAGGGGCTCAAATTGATATTGGTGTTCTCTGTTCTCCCCCTGATTCTAGAGCAACAAGAGAGGATGCTGTTCATTATCCTAATCTGATTGCCTCCTCTCTGGTCCCTTGTCTGGTGTCAGTAGGTTCAAGGCCAGTTTTTGTGCTTTATGTTCCTCTCTGGCAGCAACATTGTATTCCTTCTTCAGCATCAGATGCTCTGTTTGTGTCTGTGGCTTCAGCACTGACCTGTTTATTACTGTCACTAAGGTAGAATTCATTAGCAAAGGGGAATGGATCCCAGTGATGGCATTTATTCCTTCAATTTTATTTACATTGTTGATTACTTTGGAATTTAATGCTCATCCCAAAACCATCCACCTTGGCATTGATGTAGTTCTTGGTGCTGAGGTCTGGATTGGGAAACTAAACAGCAAGCTTTTTAGTACCAATGATCTCCATGCCTCTGGCCCATTCAGTGCTGGGTCCTCCTGTATTGTTAGTGCAGATAGAGCAGGCCATAATACAAACATGCTGCTGACTGACCAGACCAAGAACCTAGCACTGGTATCAGCCATAGTTCCGGAAACCTGAGGTGTAAGCCTTTAGTTCACACATCTTCTCATAGGGGCAGGGAATGGAATGTTGTTACAGTAATAGACTTGGGGTATCCAACACTGGCTGTTCTACCTTCCACTGGAACAATTCACTGCTGAGTGACCCCAGGAAGAAGTTGTTTAGAAAGAAGCAGATACACTTTCCAGTGGCATCTTCTGCCCCAGCTACCAATATCAGTGTTGGTCAGGATTCACAATGTCCCCTCTTGATGCCTCAAGTTTAGGGAAGTTTGGAGCTTATGGGAAGAAGAAGGCTTAGTCTGTTGACACAATACCCTAATCAGAAGAAATTCTACAAGGGGTTTTCCACATCACCTGTCCTACATCAGGCAGTTCTCTTGGCTGAAAATATGATAGCAGTGCAGATGGCATGATCCAAACCAGCTGTAATGGTGCTTCTGCAAGAAGAGCAGACAGGATCCTCCAGCCACCCCAGGACAACAAGTATTGGAGTAAGGCCACTCTGGATGACTATTTAATGTTGGCAGTGGCCCTCAAGAAATAACTCTTAGATGAGAGTCCTCAGTCCATCTGCCTGATAAGGAATCTAGAATGCTGAACTATTTCTGGAAGCAAATCTTTGCACCCAGTATGTTTTCCATTAGGGTGCTAAATTACTTGACTTATGTGATATTTTTGCAGTGTGCATTAGCAGATCAGATCTACAGCACATTGAAGAAGTTACTTCATGGGATCTGGCTAGGAAGTTATCTAATAGTTCTTATATTTTCTTACAACCTGCTCATGATGCCATCAGTGGCCCAACCTAAGTAGCTGCTTCATGCATTATGATTGACAGGAATGCCTGGCTTAGGCTCTGTACTTTGATAAAAACTTTAAGGTTTCTCCCACTAGGAAAGGTACCAAATTATTTCACCGTAAAGTGAAGACTAAGTTGCAGTAAAGTCATCAATAAGGCAAGTTGCACATGGCTGATGGCATGAAATACTCCACTCCTTAACACACATTCCCTTAGTCAGAAGGGAGTCAGGAACTTGTGGTTTAAGAAGAACATGCAACATGATTTTTGGCAGCCTTTTGACATATGTAGGTCGACTGGGGTGTAATGGCATTAAGAATGGCTGCCACCTTCAAGGTGGAGGTGGTATTAAAATCTGGGATTTCACAGCTCTTCAGCCAGGAGACAGCAGCATAACCCTCAAGAATTTGCCCAACTGTTCCACTCTAGAGGCATTTAGGAGTAATGTATCACTTCACTTTCCCGTGTAGGAGGCCACCATGAAGAAAAAGTGGATAAGGATAATTATATCCAGAGGCTGCACCACACCCTTCCTGTGTCCTGCTTCTTGTCTGATGTTCCTTCCTCTTCAATATGTCCCATCCCATCAGAAGGTTGGAATCAGAAAGCACATCTTCATTCTCTTAGTAAAAAAGAGCAATCAAAGAGGTTCCACCAGATGAGAGAGGATCTGGATACTATTCAAGGTTCTTTTTGGTTCCAACAAAAAAAAAACAAAGGACCTCAGATCAATCTTCACCTCAGTGGATTCAATTATGTCATTCAGAAAAATTAAGTTCTAGAAAGCCTTGGTATGTCAGTCCTTCTTTGTCAGTCATAGGACTGGATGTCCTCTTTAGACCTCTGGATGCATACTTGCAACTCAGAATGGCTAAGGAACCAGGAGGTTCCTGTATTTTATGCTATGAGCAAGTCATTTTCCATTCAGAGCTTTCCCATTTGGTCTCACCATACCTCCGCTGAGTGTTCATCAGATGCATAACCACTGTATGAACTCATCTCATTTTGCAGGAAACAAAGTTTTCCCTTACTTAGACAACTGGTTCCTAGCTACCTGTACTTGTGTGTCACAGATTAAACAAGAAAACATCTACTCCAGGTGTTCCAGTCCTTGGGGATTTCATTGAATACTGTGAAGTCCCAAACAGAGTAATCACAAACACCAACTTTCATAGGCTGACACTTAAACAGTTTGTCTTTCACAGGTAGACATCCATAGGACTTAATTATTTCCTTGTAGTTCCAGGAGAACTTTCATCTTTCTACACAGACAGTAGCAGCAGTCCTCTGACTTAATGCTTTGAACTTAAAGACAACAACAGTATTCATATTGCCATTTACAAGGTATTACATGACGATCCTGCAATGGATCTTTATTTTGCAGAGATCACAATGGACATATCCTGTGATAATTCAGGTAAGAATTTCTTGAGTGCACCACCATGTCTTTTTGTAGATTCACCATTCCAGTTTGGTACTGGGCTATCCCTTCTCCCCATCCATCCTAAGTTTGGCAGACACTATAGATACATCTGACCTAGGATTTGGGGGCATTGTTTATGGCAAACAGTTTAAGGGACCTGATCACAAAGTTAGGCTAGTCCTCACATAACTATCCTGGAAATGAGTACAGACTTTTCAGGACTATCTTCTTTGGGGTGCAATTGATATATTTTTGGAAAAAATGGCAGTGGTGTGGTTTATTAACAAGCAGGAAGGAATCCATTCATACTCCCTATGTTAAAAAGCCACAAGACTATCTGAATGGTTAGTACTGTCTCATCCCTTTGTATCTGTTAATTTTCATATCCAGAGAAGCCAGTTCCCTTGTATACAGGCTCAGCCATTGCTTGTTGATGTCACACAAGTGGTCTCTCAGTCTGTGGCAAGGCCTGTCTTCTGGCACTTGGGCATGTCTTGCTGGAACTTGTTTGTCTTCCCGACCAAAATATAAGTATAGAAGGTTTTCTCCCTAATCCCTCAACAGGAATAGGTCTTCCATGATGCTAAAGTCCAAGGGTGGCTCCCAGGTTTCCTTTATCCCATTTTCCCATATTTCCTGAAGAAAGCCTTGTAGAGGAAGACTGACATCATCCTCATAGACCCTTTTTGGCCTGACAAGTATGTTCCCCTTTCTGTGGCCTTACCTCTTGGAGACAGTTCTCCACTTGAAACCTTTCAAGAATCATCTAACTCGCCCATTCTGCAAGCCTCACTAAGATCTACACTCCCATCACTGAACTACATAGTTTCTCCACTTCTATCCTGCATATCCTTCCAAGGTGGTCCAAGTCCTAACTTCTGCCAGAAGTCTTCTATTAGATTAATATACAGAAGCAATTTGATAAGGTTCACCCTGTAGGTAACTGGTTAGGGACTCTGTTCAGGTTCTAGTGGTGTTAGAGTATTTTATAGCAAATTTTTGATGAGGAACTGAAGTAAACTTTTTATCAAAATGCATTTTGCAGAATTAAAAAAAATTCAGTGAGGAATAAATCACACAACCTTAGCTTTTCTGCAGGTTTGTAAGACATGTTTCAGAGATACCTTCCTGTTAAGATCCTCTCTTTAACAAACAGTTCCCCTGTGGAACTTAATTTTATGCTAGAAAAATTAAACTCTCTTCAAGTCAGCTTCTAGGAAAAAGCTAAAATTCTTCACATGGAAAACTTCTTTGTAGCTAACAGCTTATCTGCCAGAAAGAATGGTTTAATAAACGCTATTATTTGGAAAAGAAGAAGACTCTCCATTTTTTTATATCTCTATATATATTTTTGCTTGAAATCTAGGGACTTTCTCTGTTTTTACTTCTACAATTGAATCAAGGAAAAAAAACAACTGAATCAAGAGTAATACTTAGTACATTTGTTAGATAGCTATCATTATAGCAATCTGTTCTGCTAAAAGTTTCAAGAAAAAAAATTATAGTTGGAGCAACATTATTTGGGAGACCACAGTTGTACCAAATAAGTATATGATATAGGCTAGAGTTTGAGAAAGAATAATACCTTGGGCTGTTAGAGATGTGGTGCTGATATGAAGAAGGAGCTTCCTGCATTGTAATCCATACTAAATTAAGGCCATGTACTTCATTTTTTTCATCTGCTAAATAAATCATTTGATAGCTGGTAAGTCATCACATGATAATAATTGGGATGCACAGTCTGCTTCCTTAGTTTCTGTATTGCAGATTACTGAAACTTAGCTCCAACATATTGCTTTTCATCCAACAATGAGATCCATGCAGTCTGGGGTTCCTACATACAAGCTTTTCAGACCTACCTAGTAACCAGTACATTACTGAATCCTACAGGTCATGAGAATAACTCATGTTAATGTGCTCTGAACCCCTGTCTGATGCAGATATCTGGAAATTTAGCACAAATAGGCCGTTATGAGTTACTATGAGCCTCATCTTATAGTCCTGCTTTTGATTCCTTTATTCTTTTTTATGCTGCGAGTCTGAGCAAGGCATTTGAACAGAGCACTGATGTCAGGTTACTGTAAAAAACAAAAAAAGCATATGTGTGCACTTAAGTGGTTAAAAATAAATTAAAAATGCATTTCTGTTTGCAAAGGTCAATAGTTTCCACTCCCTTTCCAAGTACAACACTATAACTCAGCTCCTTATCTGATGTGCTTTTACACCTCATAGATGTTCATCATATTGATCACTCCTGCAATAGCGTTTAACAATATGGGTTATATCCTGCTAAGGATATAACAGCCAGCCAGCTTCCAAAGCTTCAGGGAACCTTCCACACATAAAAACTGTCTGGCAGCTTGAGCTGAGCTGACCAAAAGACAGGTTTGGGTGCCAAGCCCTTCAAAACTTTACTACTGCCAAAAAGTATGTTCCTCTGATGCCGTCAAAGATCAATGATCAGCTTGTGCTGTTCCTTTGCTGGACAGATAAATTGTGTTTGGGGGGGGGACATTCCATTCTATATTTTTGTTTATTTTAATAGTTTCCTCTTCAGGAAAGTTATTTTAAAGGTAGGAGTTTGTGTTTTAATGGACTGTCACAAGACTGTACTTTTCTTTTAAATGAGAGTGTTCTTTTTTTCCTAATAGCCTAAAGGTTGATCTGATGTTGCCATTTTTATTCATCCCTCAACTGTTAGGTTTGGATCCGACTCAACCGCTTCTTCCAGATCGTAGACACTGAAAACTCTCAAGCTCCTCCTTTTTCCCATACTGCCCTAGTCACCTTACATACCTCACATCTTGTTTGCCGCCATAGCGTTTGAATGTGGTCACTGAACTCTTGAGTGAGCTTTAACAGTTTTTGTGAGTTAGCTGCTTTTCTATATAATTTTAATAATTTGTATATCTTTCTCTTCTTTTCCTCCCTTTAACCATAGTTATTTCTAAGGTTTCACCCTTTTTCCCTTTTACTCTTAGAGTATTCTTCAGTACAGTTGCTTGTATCTTGTCCCAGTATACTACTTTTTAGTACTCTTTTTACTTATCATTGTTGGCAATTTCATTTCCTTTTCCTATCTATTAAATAAAAAATGTATTTTCTAACTTTTTCTGCTTTATTATGTCAACAAACCTTCAGGGTTTAAAAAATGTATGGCCTGCAGCCACAAAATACCCAATTCAGATGCACATTCAAAGTGCATGTATTGTTTAGGACCTTCTCACCTGGACTCTCCGACTGTGATATTTGTAAAGGGTTTAATACCTGTGCCTTAATCAATCGGAAGAATAAGTTAATTCTTAGGGGCTTGCTGCCCTCTAAACCTGCATCTACAATCTCTGGGGCTCAACCCCTGAAGGATTAGACAAAAAAGAAGAATCTCATACAAAAGACTCTCATAAGAGATCTCTGGATCTGACAACATCTGCTACTTCAGCTCTGTTATCAGAGTTTCCTCTTAAACAAGCCAGAAAGTCAGATCCAACAGCTTTGGATCCAAAACCTAGATATGATAATTCACAGTGGATCTATTCACCTCAGTTATTTCCAGATCCAGTTGCCTCATGGTTCCCATAGCCCTTTTTGGCACAGTCTCCTTGGCACCACTCAAGACTCTCATCCATTCAGCCTTCCAAGTGTCTAACCAAAGCAGATGTGGACAGGATTATGCGGAAGTTTCTCAGGATGCAGATACAAATGGGAGTTCTTACAGTTCTGAACCCATTGGGTCCGGAGATCCTTATAAGTACTACACCTCAGCTATTAGCTCCTTCTCTGATCCAACCTTTGGTTTCAGAGCCATTGGATCTGAACGTCCTGGAGTCATCTGCTTCAGATTTGAATATGTTGGCATCTTCAACTTTGATGGTGTGTCTGAGTTGTTCAACACCGAGTGCTTCGGAGTCGGATGACTCTCAGAGCCGTAGTGTTGGTACTGGCTCCAGGCTGTGGGATTCCACTCTGAAGTTGTCAGAGCCATCTCTACCCCTCAGAGCTTCTGTGCTGGACAGCTCAGCTCCAACTCTGTCCCTGAGTAGTTTACCTTTGGGGCAAAGGGAACCAACAGTCCCTAAGCCTGCCTTATTGGAGTTGTTATTGTCTCTTTCTCCCAGGCATTCTGCCTTTGAGGTTGTTCCCAGAGTTTCAACTTCTCTTCCCTCTTTGGCTCTGACTCCCCACTCTCATTCAATTCTGTGCCCAGAGCCCCAGTCATCCATTCCACTGGGACAGTCAGCCCAAACCAGTCTCCAGACCACTTAGCAGGGTTTAGTAATCTCTTCTGATACCTCCCCAGAACATTCAACTGAAGAGGTTCCTCAGAAGAAGAACTGCAAAAGGAGGCATTTAGACTCTTCACAAGAGTCTGCCACCGAGGACACTGACTTTGATGAAGGGGAAGAGTCCCCCAGATCACCACTGGATGATATCTCATTTGGAGATATCGTAGACCTCCTAAACCAAAGGGGTGGTTGGTCCCCTGATAACCCTTCTCAAGAGGAGTCGGTGTTCTTAGAGGCCTTTGCCACTGGCCCATCTACTTCTTTGGTGACTCTGCCCACCAATGAGCTCATTGATTTAGTCTCTCGATGGTTGTGGAAGGAGCCTGACATGATTGAGCCTATCCCTGAGAGACCAGATAGGATCCAGACCAGGCTTTGCTAAGATCATTCTCCAGGGGCTCATGGATTCTTCTCCTTCCACCTTGCCTAAGGTAATCGACCCATATAGTTAAGCTATACCACAGTAGTGATCAATATGATGAACATAGTAGATATCTGAATGATCACTGCTGCAGTAGTCACTCCCTCCCTTCCTCCATTTCCCTTGTCTTTTGGTGTGTTTTTTATGGTAAGGTGTGGACATTTATTTTTTGTTGTTCCTTTCAGGGCTCAGCCTCCCTCTCTCTCTGCTGGCAGGAAAGCTCTGAAGGGCTTAGCACCCAGTCTTGTCTTTTAGTCAGCTCATCTCAAGCTGCCTGACAGTTTAGGCAAGTGGAAGTTGCCCTGAAGCTTTGGAAGCTGGTCGGCTGTTATGTCCGATTATAACCCATTTAGCTAAGGCTTCTTTAGTAGTGATCATTCAAGCATCTACTATTATACTAAGTTTTACTTACACGATTGTACTTTCTTGACCAATGATATGTTAGAAAACCTACTGAACTGCAGACTTCAGGTCTGACTCAAGAACACTAAACTTTAGCTTCAAACTGCTCATTGAATAAAGCCTGTCCAGTTTATTTTGTTTGTAATATGTTTGGCAACAGATGGCTGTCCATAAGGTTACTTATAAATGCAGTTTTGCTGCGCTTTAATATTGGTGATATTACAAAAGACTCCACCAAAGTGTCAGTGAACACATTCTGTAGCACATGCTCTGGGCCACTGTAAGAGTGTCAGCCCTCTGTTTGAAAAGGCAGTGTTTTCATGTGCTATCTATATTCTTCATCTAAATTCCTGCTTTCACTACTTGCTCAGCTCTCATCTGCAATTACCTGGATAATTTATTCAGGTTGATTGTCTTCAGAAATTGCAACTTGCATTTAAGCAAACTATACAGTATTTTAAGAGTCTGCATGTTATTGATATTCTCCAGAAACTGAAGCTGCTTCCCTCCCAGACCAAAATATTTCTAGATGTTATCCTGGAAAAGAAATCTTCCATAATAACAGAACCTCACCATAGACTGCAGCTGATGGTGGATTTCTTCCTGCTTATCTTGAAACAATTGATTGCAAGGACTTTTGTTAAATGTCTTCTATTTTCATGGCTCCCAATTCCAAACTTTCAATCAGAAATATTCAATGTTTCCTTTACAACCCTTGGAAACAGAGTTCCCAGCCTTTGCAACAGATTTGAGCTTAGTTTTTAGCTCTGACGAAGGTGCTGCAGTAGTTAACACAACAGGAATGCCATCAGCTGTAGGCTGCCATTTTATCTGTCTGGCCCAACACTAGACGAATAATACCTTGGGCTATTCTTTGGGAATGCATTTACAGTTGCTGACACATAAGTCCTGTGCTCTCCAGCACAGAAACAGCAACACCAGTTTTTCTTTCATGTTGGAGCACAATTGAGAGAGCTGCTAGCTGGTGGGATATATTGAACATCTGAAGCCCACCCCCAAATAAATAAATAAATAAAAGTGTAGAATGCATGGTAACAATTCATTCACAATCACTGTTCAGTATGAAATACCATTTCCCTATATTACTTATTTTTCATATCCAGGCAATATGTACAACAAATAGAATAAACTAATTTGTCATGCTCAAAGATTATGGTTTGGATGGTGTTTGAATGCATGCTATAGTGTAACAGATCAAAGCTGTAGCTAACAATACAAAAAAATGGGAGAATAGCACAAAGACATTTGTGTCTCAGTAAAAAGAGAAAAAGAGTCTTGTAGCACAAATGTATTGACTAAAGAGTTGGATTTATTTTAAACTTAGTTTAAACTTAATTCAGATTGCTACAGCAAAAACACTGACAGCCATTTGCTAAGCAAAACAAAATACTCTCACATTGAAACCAGCATGAGCAACAGTTAACTTCTCCTCTTTTGAAACTCCCATTTATTGAAATGCATCTGGTAACCCATTAAACTACAAGAGACCTGCTGGGACTTATAGTCAAATAACGTTTAATGAAGCATTAATTATCAGCTATGTGAAGGGTCCAGGAATTTAAAAGACAAATGTGTAATGCATTCCCCGACACCCTGGGACAGCTCACCAGGCACAAGGATCGTTTGGTTAGAGTCACACAGAAGACAAATGAAGGCTGAGGGAATCAAACCCTTTACTACAGGAAGCAGCTCATTAACAGCTCAAAGCCCTACTCATCTGCACAAGTACCAGAGAAACTGTTGTAGTCCAAACACAGTACATTTTACAGTTGTTTGCCTGCAAAACACAAGCTACATCAATGTATTTATAGTTAAAATATTAACATTAAACCCATAGACTCTGTGCTGCCCAATTTATTCACAGCAAAATAAATAACACTGTTAACATACAGCAAAACAAGGAAAGCAAGGATAATACCAAAAGAACATGACTCATATGATGATGCTTCTGTTTACTGCAATTGATTCTTTCCACTAGACTATAACTACTCTGAGACGCAGTATCCAATTATTTATATATGATATAGATATAGCTATATAGATACACACACACACACGCACGCACGCACGCACACACACACACACACACACACACACACACACTATTACTTAAATTAAACCGGTCGCACAAACATTCCTGCAAACTATCCCCTTACCTAACCCTTACCCTGATCCACTCACAGTCAAATACTCTTACCTACTAAATGTAAAAAAAAAAAAAAAAAAAAACTTCTGTAATCCCATGTATTTGACCAAATGCATAATCAGCATTCTAAACTCATGTAAAACACATTCATGAAACTAATGTTTAATCATATACAGGGGATCCATACAAATATAAATATATATATATATATATATATATATATATATATATATATATATATATATATATATCCAAGCAATAAACGTATAAACAGTGGAGCGAAGCAGTGTCCTTACTCATGTACAAACGACTCTGCGATTTAAAAACTAACAAGCAACCTTTAATTAGGTTAGTGCTTTCACCACTACTCGAGTGGCTTCTTCAGACCATACAAACAGACAATAAAATACATTTCATATATACTCGCTATCTCTAAGCATATCCACAGGTGCCTCTAATCAGCACACGTAGCAACAGAGTAAAACCTTTTCATAAAACGTAATCACGTAACTACGTGACTACGACAACATTTTTAAAGCAACATACTACAATTTAATAAATGTATCTACATCATGTATTGTCCAATTTCATATGTAATCTAACACATTAATCATGGAATTCATTCAACGCCTTAAAATCTAACAACCATCGTGCTGCCCTCATAACTGATATGCTTACTCGACATTTAGTAAAAAACAAAAATCAAAGCATTACAGCGTACACTTAACTAGTATATACAAATCTAAGCATTCTAAGGAAGTATCATGGCACAGAATGTATACGAAACTACTAGCATCTAAACAATGTACCACTAAAGTGCCCTATGGTCATTCATATATAGGTTCATAGGTAAGTACTAGGCTGTCTGCCCAAGGGCATTCATAAGCCTAGCCAGAATGTGTTTGCTTTTGCCACCCCCTTAGATTAGTTCCCTGTGCCTCTGTCCAGCAGAGCCATTAGTTCCCTACACCAGTGTCCAGCAGAGCCATTAGTTCCCTGCGCCACTGTCCAGCAGAGCCACTGCAGTGATCCCCGGGGTCATTTTTCTGTTTCCCATCCACCCATCAAGGTTTCTCTTGAAGTGTTAGTGAGGGGCTCTGCCTGATGTATATTGGAATCCTGTTCCAAAGCATGGGGAGTCTCTGGGATAGGAATCTATCCCTCCAACATGTCCTATTTACCATTGTGGTGAGGTTTATATCTCTAGAGCATGTGGCTCTCCGGGATTTGTTTTTTTTTTAGGTGGAGCATGTCCATCAGTTCTGGGTTGGACATGATCTTGTATGTCAGGCAGAGATCACCTCTGAGTAAACGGTATGCAACCGAGTACAGCTGGAGTTTCTTGAGGTGGGCTGCATAGGGCATCTGTTTGAGGCCAGTAATCCTATTGGTGAGGTACTTTTGTGGCCTTTCCAGCTGTTGCAAGTGTCTTGTAAGGTACATCCCAAATGGGGCATTGTATTCTATGATGGGTCTAATGAGTGATGAGGAGAGGGGCACAATAACTTCTTTTGTTCTAGACGCGAACCCTTTTGTGATTAGGCGGGCCACATAGAAGGATTTTTTAACCACCTTGGCAATATGATTATCAAAGGAGAGATTACTATCTACTTGGGTCCCCAGATCCCTTATTACATTTTCTGTATTTAGAGGACTACCACCTATATGGTAGTTCGTGGGTACTTTGTTTTTTCCAAAGGGGATGACTATGCACTTTTTGGCATTTAACTTGAGGCCATGATTTTGACACCAGGTATCCGTCTCAGTGAGACCCATCTGGAGGGTTTCTGTATCAGCCAGAGAATCAGTTATGGCCCCTAGTTTGCAGTCATCTGTGAACTTGTTCAGCTATAGTCCTCCTGTGCTTGCCTGTACCTTTGAGAAGTATATACCGAACAGGATGGGTCCTAGGACTGAGCCCTGGAGGATGCCACTTGTAACCAGTTTAGAGATGGAAGTAAAGCCTGCAACTCTCACCATGTGGGTTCTATCCATGAGGCAGTTGGCAATCCATCTCGTGACGTAGGGGTTTATGTTCAAGCTGGTGAGCTTGTCTATAATACTAGAATGGGGAATGGTGTCAAAAGCCTTTGCAAGGTCTAGGTAGGCTGTGTGGACCTCCTTTCCCTCATCTAATGCCTTGGTAACCATCTCAAAGAAGTCCACCAGGTTTAGCAGGCATGATCTGCCCTTAACAAAGCCAAACTGGGTAGAGTCCAAGGTTTGGAGGTTCCCAATGTCTCTGTTAATGAGTTCCATGATGATGCGTTCCATAGCCTTGCAGACCAGGCTAGTCAGGCTTATAGGGTGATAGTTCCCAGGGTCCATTGTGGCTCCACCTTTGTGGAGCGGGATAACTGTTGCTGTGCACCACTCTGTGGGTACGTAGCATGTAGAGAGGCTGAGTTTGAATAGTGTGTTTAGGTGAGGGGTTCATTCATTTTGGAACTCTTGTAAGACACAGCCTGGGACCCCGTCCGGTCCCATTGAAGCTGTGTTTTTGGCTTTGGATAGGGTTTTTTTTAACCTGTGTGTCGGTGATTGATGGGGCCCCACATTCTTCTGGTATGGTTATGGGCTCTTTAGGGTGTGATAGGGGGGTGAAGTTTGCACTAAACCTGTCTGCCAGAATGTTTGCAATATCAGTCGGTTCAGTGTATTTTGTGCATTTCTGCACTAACTCAGAGCAGATCTGAGAGTTTCCACTTACGTTCTTGACATAGCTAAAGAACGCTTTGTGGTTATCTTTGGAGTCACTGGCAATTTATCTTTCGAAACTAGCCTTGGATGATTTAATGAGGGATCATAGTTTCTTGCTGATACTGATCAGGGATGTCTTTTCTTCTTGGGATTTTACTCTTTTCTGTACTAGTTTCCTCCTTCTATTGTACAGCATGTTTATGGCAGGGATCCACCAGACTGGTTTCCTTTTCTTGGAGGAGTGAGTCTTGGTTTTACTTGGGATAGCATGATCCATTCTTTCCTGCAGATGCTCATAGAGTGCCTTTGTAAAGATTTCAGCAGTTTGGACAGCATTGTCCTTTAGCATGGGGGCTGTGAACCTTTCCACCTCAGTCTTAAGTAACGTGAAGTTTGCTTTTGAAAAGTTTTTCATGGTGGTTTCCTTGATTGGGGAATGTGGATATCCAGAGTGATTAGTCTATTGTCTGATCTAACCAGCAAGGGGTTGACCTCCGGTGTGGAACACCGATCGCCCATGTTGGTGATGACCAGGTCCAGTATGTTGTTCCCTCTGATGTGGGTGTTGACCAGTTGATCCAGGGCGTTCGAGTTTATAAATTCTAGGAAGCGTTGGGCAAGGGAGTTAGTACTTGAGTAGTTCTTCCAGTTTATGTTTGGGTAATTGAAATCACCCAGTATTAAGGTGTTTGGTAGGACCTTTATATTTCCCAGTGTTTCCAGAAATGCGGAATGGGGGTCTTGGGCCATGGTGGGTGATCTGTAGCAAGCTACAATTTGGATTGCAGTTTTGCCCATTGTTAGTTGCACATGGATGATCTCTGATGCATTGTGCTGTGCCACTAACCTGGAGGTGTGGGTATCCTTGATGAATATGGATACACCCCCGCCTTTTGTGTTTCGGTCCTGGTTCTGTGGCCGAAAGGTATGGTATGAGGTATAGCCTAGTAGTGCTGGGGTGCTCTCAGGAGCCTTAAACCAGGATTCTGTTACTGCACAGATGTTGATGTTCTCCATACTGAGGAGTGCCCCGAGTGTGTGCATTATACTCCCTTTCAGTTGGTAGTGAGCACCTCATTGATCTCACACTTCACTCGACCTAATGACGCGCCCTGCCAGCACTTGAATCAAAATGAGAAATATATAAAAAAATATATATATATATAAAATATATGTAAAAACCTCTGTATGGGAACATGTCCCATAAATTGTAGTATGTTGCTTTAAAAATGTTGTCGTAGTCACGTAATTACGTGATTATGTTTTATGAAAAGGTTTTACTCTGTTGCTGCGTGTGATGATTAGAGGCACCTGTGGATATGCTTAGAGATAGTGAGTATTTATGAAATGTATTTTATTGTCTGTTTGTATGGTCTGAAGAAGCCAATCGAGTAGTGTTAAAAGCGCTAACCTAATTAAAGGCTGCTTGTTCGTTTTTAAATCGCAGAGTCGTTTGTACATGAGTAAGGACACTGTACTTCACTTTTCATACATTTATTGCTTGGATATTTTTATCTATTTTCTACAGTGGTTCGTTTGTCCGTTAGGTGGTTTGTTTTACTGTTTTATATATATATATATATATCTATATATATATATATATATATATATATATATATGTGTGTATATATATCTATATATGTATGTATAGAAAGAGAGAGACTTACCATTCGAATGTCGGCGTACCATTGTACGGCTATGAAGTATTCGAACTACAGGTGTTCGAATACTTCATATGTGTACAGGTTAAATGAGCGAACGTTATATTTGGAATGGACTGTGCATTCGCAAATATGAACGTTTGAAGGGATGTACAGGTTAAATGAGCGAACGTTATATTTGGAATGGACTGTACATTCGCAAATATGAACGTTTGAAGGGATGTACAGAGATCATGGTACAGTGCGGTTAAGGAAATGCATCCCTTTCCTCACTGTAGTGTGATCTTGGAGATGGAATATATAGTTGTGGGGGTGCAGGGGGGCTTGACCCCCCCCTGCATAAACTGGATGTTAGGTGTGCTAGTTAGGGAGTAACAGCAAGGTTGGCATTGCTGTTAAGTGCCGAAAATGTCGTGTCCGATATTTTCAACAGTAATAGCTGATTTTCGACATTGGGACAGTTAGGTTATGTGTACTTTTGGTGAATTTTTGTGATTTTCGAGATTTCAGTAGTAAACGAGATTATATATATATATATATATATATATATATATATATATATATATATATATAGGTCTAGTTTGTTTCACTGAATCAAGTATAAATACTTAGGGAGGTGTGGGGGCACAGCACACCCACATTGGGGTGTGGGGGGGGTCATAGCCTCCTCTTAATTTGAGTACATATTGTCTTCTGGAGAGAGTTATTCAT